>NC_140593.1:535532178-535547178 GCF_964204655.1 Triturus cristatus | reverse complement strand
GAGCACTGAGCTTCATCTCCTTCAATATGAAGAAAAATAAATGAGTCAAAGGTAAATAACTGCAAGGCACAAACACACTATGGAGTCACAGTAACCGCCACATCATCATCTAATCATCACAGCTCCACCTTTATCTCTGCATCTGTGGCAATGATACATGCCCTTTCTACTTAAATCCAAAGATGTTTTGATTAATTGTGCACAAGGTTAATAATCGGTTCATTTGCAGCGCATAGAGAGCTTTGCTTAAGTATTGGCAACTCGATTTTGGTTTTATTGAGTCAAGCGTACATTTCTCTGTATTGTTTTTTCCTCTCAGCACCTGAGATATATGCTAATAGCAATAAATACTAAGAAAAGTACCAGGATGCTTTAAGTTTAGACACTGGAAATCTGCTTAGGGATCACAGATCACACTGTTAAAGGAAAGTAATTCCTTTTACACAAAATAGGAGACAGAAAACAAACACATTTTGATATGACCTTACCTGATATAAAGTAAACCTGTCGCTGCTAGAAAACATGACAACAGTATTGTGCATAGAGTTTTCTTCTTCATCCTTGATTAAAGACATATCAAAGGGATTCAACTAAATTAAGAAAAAGGTTAAACAACAAAATGTTAATATAACCAAGCTACTGCATCTTAATGTAAACACAATCAGATACTTATTTGTACTTGCACAGATCACTTTGTGTTCTAGAAAAGATGCAATCACCGTTTTGTTATATCCTTTACTGACTGCTATTAGTGGTTTTAGGAGAGAAAAAAGTTAACTCCTTAGGAGCAAGTGGACAACTCCCGACATGACGCAATTTTCTTTCTCTCTTTCTACAGCAACACTGTGAATAAATGAGCCACAATCTTTGGGTTTCACCTATCTAACTGCTATATCAATTTCAAAGGGTGAGGCAGAGGAAAATAACAGGCAACTATATTGAATGTATCAAAAGAGACACTGACACCTCCATGGCAAAATAAAGAGGACATTAGTCAATGAAAAGCAATGCAGAGGCTCAAACAGAACATTCAATAAAAAAAACTGTACTCTAAGCTAAGTTCAGCTTCCAAGAAGGAGGTACAAAGGGATTAGGGGGAATGACAGTTAATTACCTGTAGATGTAGATCTGAGCCGAAGGAAAGATCTGAATTCACATGCTGTGCATTATTCCACCATTTAGTGGTTGGGTTCAGATTTTTCCTCTTTCCTCCTTTTTAGGTCTCGCCTGACCCAGCGCATGCGCTGGTCTGGCGAGACTTATTGAGAGGGCTCCAAAAAGTGCTACCAGGCCAGCCTAGAGGTACAGTGCATGTGCGCGGGCGCCGCGCTTTACCGTGATTACTTTCACTTTCACGGCCGCTTTGATGTGTGATCGCGATCGCAATCACTTTAACTTTCGCGGCCGCACGGCCACTTTGCATAGCCAATAGGTCTCGCTTTTGGGACCTTATAAGTATTTAGTTATGCAACTGTTGCATGGCTAAACACTTATAAGGTCCCAAAAGCGAGACCTATTGGCTATGCCAATGCTTGTTTTTTTTGTGCTGTGGGCATCGTCTGCCCCCTATAGGTGGTATGCTTGCTCCTTGCGACATCAGACAAGGGGTCCCAGATTCTTTTTTTCCCCCTAGCCATCCTGTTTACATGTTTGTTTGGGATTCCATACTGCGTGCATATATTTATAATCCCTCTTTAAATTATTTACAAAACCTTATTTCTGGGGAAGTGAGAGGGTTACCTGTGAATCCAGAAAACCCTTCAAGCCACAATGCTACTTATTCAGGCAAGTAACCATTTTGTTTTGGACTGTGAATTTTTTATCGATGCACAGGATATGTATTGATTTTGTAGTAGTATACTTTTTGCTTGAGGCTGTATTGAAATGAAATTGTGCTTGCAACCAGATGCCTTAACATCTTTTAGCCCACGTGTGCCTCCTTGTTGACTAACAATGTTTTGTGAAGATCTGTACTGACAACCAATGCAATCAATCAAGTATTTATAAAGTGCGGCAAATCACCCATGAGGGTCTCAAGGAGCTGGAGTTGCAAACTGCTTTGTGGTGATCTGTTCATTTGAACATCCAGGTCTCAAGTTCTTTCCTGAATTGCCCGAGCAATGAGTAGTCCTGAGGTGCAGGGGAAAGTCGTTTCAAGCTTTGTCCGCCAGGTGTGAGAAGGAAAGACCTCCGCTGTTGCCTCAGCGGATCCAGGGGATGTCTGTGAGGATCGTAGGTGTCTTGTTGGTTGGTGGAAGGTCATGTTTTCAGAAAAGGAGCACTCAGAAGGATACTCTAGATGAGGTTTGGGCAAGGAAAGGTATGAACTCAAGCTGGCCTGCCTAAAACAAATAAAGCCAGCAAATGGGGGGCCGTGGCTGCAACCCCAGGGGGCGCAAATGACTCTTCAAGTACTTGCAAATAAGGAAGGCCTGGAAGTGCAACTTTATTCAGCAAATGGAATGCCAGAAAACGTGAGTTACAAAGACAATGGCAAGCAACAGGCAGAATGCATTCCTGGGTCAACTTTCAGAATGGCGCCAAGATGTCTTTAGCAAACATTAGAGCTGCGCTGTTTGGTAGGCTGCAACCTAAAAACCTGAAGATGGCGACCACACACATGGGCTTCTGGGACCCCCAACTGGGAGTCCATAGCACCAAATGGGAAAAGAAGATACACACAAAAAAGGCTACATAAAAGTATTCTGGACGCAGCCACTAGCTGGCGGAATAGTGCACAGAATTCAAATCTGGAAAATACTCATGCTGCAAAAGTAATGTGAACTGAATTAAAAAAAATTTTTTTTTACCTCCAAGCAATCAAAGTAATAATCAGGAATCACTATGACGAAGAGCTCTGCTACAGATAAGGGCCTTGTGATCACGGAGGTGGGGAACATTAAAGTCTATGGCCATGGAAAACTTGGAGCAATTAGTAGTGGGGATGTTGATCTTGCTTAAAAAGCTTACCCCATTGGTTTAGTTAATATAAGTTCTGAAAACCAATCCAACAAATTGTTCAATGGTAAATTGGCTGATCTAAAAAGAAGCCGGCACCAACTTGAACAAAGGTGAAGTAAAAATGAAGTGCTAAGTACAAGGCACAATGAAGGAAACATTGGAGGGTTTACCAAAACAAAAGGCCATAAGAAATGCCAAAAACCAGAAGTAAGACCAAAAATACTTCAGGAATAGCATAAACTAGGCACCAAATAAACACAGGGCGTCCTTTGCCATATTCAAAAAAATTAATGAAATAGAATTGTTATAAAAATATTGCAGTGCCTCTCAGTAATAATGCAATAATTTAATGGCTTTCAGCAAATCATAAATCACGAAAATCCGAAACACCATTAGGACCTCCACAGTTACATCTTCTAATTCCTTCACTTGTCCACCACACGTGCAGAGTTGATCATGGCAGTCACATCTTTGGAAGAGGAAGTGGTAATGAGCTTAGCATTGGCAACGCATCTCACCTGTATGTACCAGCCTGCATATAAGAGTTTATTACAACCCCATTATGTGTCTAACACACATTAATGCATCCCTTCTACCACTTAAGAAAACAAGCATTGCTCTTTTTCATTGAACACACAAGGAAACATGCAATGATTCCTGCACTTTACTGTCTGATTACCATCCTTCAATATCACAAAGAGAATGGGGAACCAAATTATTTTCTATATGATCATTAATCAGGATTCAGGCCCTCAAAAGGCTCATGAATTGGCTGAAGATTGGATAAAGAGCAATAATCAGCTAGAGAAATACAACTGTTCACGCATTGCTCAGAGGTGTGGAATTCCTATAGCCTGACCCCCAGGACATTGCTTGGTGTCAACGACAACAGGTTTTCATGTGTACTTTCTCTTTGGAACAAGTAGGTCCAACCCACTGCAGCATAAACAGTGTAGGGCATTGTCTGCGGTTAAGGTAATATTTGTGTCCATATGGTAATGCTGTTCAAACTTGTATTTTCGGGTCATTAAAGCAAAGCCTTCATTATTAAGGTGGGTGCTCTAAGGAAATGTTATAGGCTCGGACTGCACTACTGGCAGTGGTTCTAGTATAGAAATGTGTGCACATGCTTGCTAAGTTTAATAAAAGGCTACATAAAATGCTCCAAAAATGTTCGCTGATTAGATGCAAATAATTGCAGAAGCAACATAGATGATTCTTTGCTGTAAAGTAATTTTCACAAATAAAAAACAGATGGGGGGGGCTGGGGACTATTTATTTGATTTATTTGATTTGTAAAGTGCCCGAATCACCCCAACCGGGGTATCTCCGCGCTGTGACTGCCAGTACCAACCAAGGGGAAGATGAATCAGAACAGCATTGTTTTCAGCATCTTTCTGAAGACCAGTAAGTTTGTGAATTGACGCAAGTGGATAGGAAGTTGGTTCCAATAAAGTGGGGCCAGGTGGTAGAAAGCTGTACCACCCATGCGAGCTAGCTTGAAGCGCAGGATAAGAAGGAGAGCGTTGGAACCGGATCGAAGGGGCCTAGATGGTACGTATCTGGCCAGCTTATCTGTCAGATAGCTGGGGCCCATGTTGGTCAGGGATTTGTAAACCATACAACAGTTCTTGAATTTAATTCTCTTTCGCACCGGAAGCCGATGTAATTTTTGGAGTAAAGGGAGGGAGGCAGTTCTGGGAGGGGCATTGGTCACCAAACGGGCCGCTGTGTTCTGGACTAATTGCAGTTTGCTTAGGGAGGTTTCTTTGGCTGAAATCAGCAAAGCAATGCAGTAGTCCAGGTGGCTTAGGATCAAGGCCTGGACCAAGGTTTTCCTTGTAGAGAGTGGTAGGAGGGGAAAGACCCTTCGAAGGAGGCAGTGTGTGTGATAGCAGGCCCTGGCAGTAGTGGTAGCATGCTCCTCCAGAGTTAGTTTATGGTCTATCCGCACTCCTAGGTTCTTCACCACCAGTTTAGGGGATGGGGTAGATCCTAGTTCCTCAGGCAACCAATTAGGGGACGATCTCACTGCAGCTTCTCCAGACAGCATTATTTCAGATTTTTCTGTGTTAAGCTGCAGGAAGTTTTCTCTCATCCAGAGCACTATGACTTCCATACCCTTCGAAAAGGTGGTCTGAATATTGAAGTTGGATTTATTAAAGGAGAGAAGAAGTTGGGTGTCATCGGCGTAGGAGATTGGAATAAAAACTAATTTCCTCAGTAACCCAGCCAAGGGGGTAACACAGATGTTGAATAACATAGTGCTCAAACAGGAGCCCTGAGATACCCCCATGGTAACTTTTGTGGTCTATGAGCGAAAAGGACCCAGATTGATGGTCTGGGTTCTATCGGTTAGGAAATTGGCCATCCATTTTAAGGCATTCCCTTGGATGCCTATGTCCCTGAGTAGGATCTGGTGGGAGATGGTATTGAATGCTGCAGACAGGTCAAGCAGCACCAACAGTACTGCCTGACCATTGTCCGCTAGCATTCGGATGTTATCAGTAACTGCCACCAATGCTAACTCAGTACTATGTCTGGGTCGAAATTCCGATTGTGAGCGATCAAGAGGATTCAACAAACTCAGATAAGTACTTGTTGATGTGCTTCTCCAGAAGTCTGCTATGTAGGGGGAGCAAGGAGACAGGGCGGTAGTTAAAAACATCTTCCGGGGGGGCTTTAGGGTTTTTCCTAATAGGGATGATCTGTGCAGCCTTCCACTCAATAGGGAGACTGCCTTCCTTCATGCAACTATTAAGAATGGAGCAGATGGGAGCAGCGAGTGTCTTAGATAGCAGAGTGGTGGTTTTAGCAGGGATAAGATCAAGTGGGGACCCAGATTTAACTACTTTTAGAAGAGATTCTACCTCCTTCGGTATGAGAGCCGGGAATTTCTCCAGTTTTAAGGTATCAGGAGTAATCGGAGGATGGTCTATTTTGGGGCCTGTCTGGGAACTGTTAGCCGCAGTAATCTTATTGTAGATTATTTCTTTTTTCTGGGTAAGATGATTTGCAATGTTATCACACAGGGTTTGGGAAGGGGCCTCTTCGGTGTTGCATGCCCTAGGGTAGGTGAACGACTTTAAAACCTGATATAATGTTTGTGGGGAGTTCTCCACTAGTTCGAGTTGCATTGCAATATGCATTTTTTGAGCGGTTTTCAGGTTTTTGTGGTATTGTGCCAATACATACTTGAATCTTTTATTATCATGCAAGTCATGGGAACGGCACCAGTGTCGTTCAAGTTTTTTGCAGTGACTTTTTTTGGTCCAGAGATTGGGAGAGTACCATGGTATCTGGGGGCGTTTGGTGGATGTAGGATGCTGTTTCAGCGGGACTAAGCGGTTAATAGTGGATTTTATGCTGGCCGTGAAGGAGGTTAAACGCTCCTCCATACTGTCAGAGTTCTGAGGTGGTATGAAGGTGTCTTAAAACTTGGAGGGTGTGAGTTTGTGCCACTGTCTGTACATCCTGGTAGGGGATATTTTGGGTATTATCTTTAGGGCCGGTAATTTGAAATTCGATCAGAGAATGATCTGACCATGTCAGAGGACTGGTTGCTCCACAGATAATATCCGGGGAGTTGGTTAAAATTAGATCCAACGTGTGCCCTGCTAGGTGAGTGGGTTCATTGTTCATCTTAGTTAGAGTATGGATAGATCTGTCAATAGTGAAGAAGCTTCTGTATTAGCAAGATTTTCACTGTGCACATTGAAATCTCCAAGAAGTAGGCCAAATCTAGTCGAAATAGCATGAGGAGAGATGAGCTCCATGAGTTGGGGGGTAAAATTGGCGAGTGGTCCTGGAGGCCGGTATACGAGGGCACCTTTCCAGCTAAGTTGTGGATGCAAGTCAGCTCTGAAGACTAAAATCTCCAGTGTGTCATCGCATAGTTGGTCCAAGATGGAAATTTTGATAGGGTCTTTATAGATGATAGCTACTCGCCCTCCCGTCCTATGGGGTCTACCTAGTTTTATTGTTTCAGGTATCATTTCTTTAAGCATCATTTAGTAAAATGCATTGATGAATGCTAGTATTTACTAAAAATATTCATAATAGAAATCAATGTAAGTAGTTTCAACAAGAGTATGGGAAACATGAAAATAAACAAGAATTGGCAAAGCTAATAGGTCTGACATTGGTGGTCGGACTTTTGGTTTTGTCAATGGGTGTCTTGTTTTGACATAGTTTTCATAGTTTTCGCAAAAACATTGTTGTGGGATCTGTCGGGCCCTTACCATTAAAACAAACATTGGCAAAAAGCAAAAATATTTTGGGGTTTCAAAAGCACAAACTGCCACAGTAGTTCCTGGCACTGAACAAAACAACTTTGTGTGCAGACATGCCCTTGTGAAAGAGCAGAATGCGGTCACTCACAGTGAAGTATGCTGATTGATAGAAAGACAAAAGGTCTTGGTTAACCCCGGATTTAATTTGGGGCCCAATTCTTAAAGAAAGTCACAAAAGTGCATCCATGGTATAAGTCCTTGCATTAGTGCAGATTTACGCCTTTCACGAATTCACAAGAAGGTACAGAAGTAGGCCAGGAAATCGTACTCCTAGAAAATATTTGTGAACTGCATTTTAACCCAAGCAAATATGCATGCGTAGATTTGCTCATGAGAAAATATTTTGAACGTTTACACCAGAGGTCTCCAACCTTTTCTGTAATAAAGAGCTAATTACATTCAATAAAACTCATCGAGAGCTGAGCTACTAATATTATTAATGATCTAATACTGACCACAGAAATTACATTAGTTGCCACCATATGCGAAATTACTATTTACGCCACAGTGCACCAGCCATGATTGCCAGCAGTAATGTAAAAAAAGGCTGTCAATGTGGAATGCCTGTATATGGGTAACATATAACAGCAATAGCTGCAATGCCGCTGGCACCAAGGTAATACGATCTGTAAAAAGTCTCTCCAATGCCACTTGATGTATCACTCAAATATCCGCTTTAAATATATTTTAGAAATTTAGCCATTTTTCTCCAAATATCACTTATTAGTGCTGAAAATAAACATACATTCCTTACGAATGTATATACTCTATTTTGGTATATGTATATTAATTCAACTAAGCAAAAGCTGCTGAGCAGACTGGCCTCCACACCAGAGAGCTACTTACAGATAGCTGGAGAGCTACCTGTAGATCACGAGCTACCTGTTTGAGAATCCTGGTTTACAAGTTCACTTTACATCCAACCACTTTTCTTCCACGCTGGAAGACGTTTTACCTCTGCCCTTGTCATGAATACATTTCCAACCTTTCTCA
This sequence comes from Triturus cristatus, assembly GCF_964204655.1. Classification (NCBI taxonomy): domain Eukaryota; kingdom Metazoa; phylum Chordata; class Amphibia; order Caudata; family Salamandridae; genus Triturus; species Triturus cristatus. The sequence goes on along the minus strand of NC_140593.1, from coordinate 535,538,932 downwards.
GTATGTGAAAAGGCTAGAGAAGAAGTAGTGAAAAGCCCTAAAACATTCAAGTGAGTTAGTTTGCACAGACTAAAAATGGTTTTTCAACCCTGGAACCATTGGTTATCGCTACCTCCAGCCCTAGTATGCAGATCTTTGGAAAGGTGGCAAAGTAATGGAATTGCAACTATTGAAACCCTACTATAGTATGAGCTATGGCATAATCAGAGAGGCTGTTAGAGCTCTCATAAATTGAGATTGCTGCCATAATTTGTTGCCACAGTACATGGCTGCAAAGTGGCAAGTGTTTTTTCTTTTTTTTTTTAACAAGCAAGTAGATTGATGAGTAACCGGTCTCATGGACAAGTATATATTTAATAAATTGATGAAGAGATAGTGATCGAAACAATACAGCGATTGGGGTGAGGATTGCGCGTCGATCGTCGAACTGGAAGCTGTTCGGAACCGGAGCGCGAAGATCACATCCGAGCCCGATGGCGGAAAAAAAACAATCTGAGGATGGAGCCGAAGCCCATGCGCAATACCATCCAAAGGAGGAGTCACCGACCTCGTAACTTCCAAAGACTTTCCAAGAGGAAAAACAAACTGCAAACATCCGGGCCCAACACCAGATGGCGATCTATGCAAAAGTGTGTAATCTGCAGCTCATATGCCTCGAACATATGTTTTAGTGAGGGAAATCATTGATTACTTGAAATAGAGTGAAGATACTTTTAAACTGTAATATATATATTTTTTTTATATTCAGCATAGGATACAGTAAGTGGTGTGGCCTAATGGCTCGGGCGGTCGACTTCCAAGCCGGGGAACTGGGTTCGAGTCTCGGCATGGACGCTCAACATTCTGTGATTCTGGGCAAATCTCCTAATCTCCCCGTGCCTAACAAAAAAAAGCATTGAAAATGCAATAGGTCTCGTCTTTTTTTAAGTTAAAGCCATTTGCTTTGCTATACAATACCACTAGCAAAGCAAATGGTTTTAACTTAATCAAAGGCGAGACCTATTGCATTTTCAATGCTTGTTTTTGATAAAGGGATGAGCCTAGCTGCTGCTTTCTATGTAGCCTTTAGTGGTGCAAGTGAGGTTTTAGGAAGGCCCACCAGGGTAGTTCTATCATAGTCTAATTTCGATAGCACAAGTGCACGTACCACAGTTGTGAGGTCTACCGCTGGAAGGAAAGGGTTTAGTTTCATAGGAATATGCAATTGATGATTAGCTCCTCTAGTGATGGCACTGATGTGCTTTTGCATGGAGAGGTCTTAGTCCAAGGTTATCCCTAGAGATTTGGCAGTCAGTGATGTTTGGGGTGCAATTAAAGGCAGTGAGAGACGGGAGCCAGTCTTTGACGTTAAAGGTGGTGCGATCAGTAAGCATTGAATTTGAGATGGTTGTGGGTCAGCCAATGCTTCTTTTTTGTCAAAATGTCATTGAAGGTATGGATGACCTCAAGGACGGTGATTTTCATGTAGAGTGGGGTGTTGTCAGCATACATGTGGTAGGAGATGTTGGAGGATTTGAGTATTTCAGTTAGGGGCTCCCTATGTAGGTTAAGCAAAGTCGGGGAGAGAATAGTGCCTTGGGGTATGCGCTGTGACACAGGAGCCTGACCGGAAAGAGTGTGATTGATTATGATGCACTGAGATCTGTTGTGTACAAAAGAAGAGAACCATTTCAGCATGGTGTCAGAGACCTATCCCGTGTTCCAGGGATTTTTCGCTCTTTACCCATAAAGTCCCAAACGTAGAAGAAAAAATGCAAGTCACACCATCTTGCACTCCTCTACATATCTGGTTTTCAGAAATGTATGGGTTAGGTAGGTTTTCCTCACGGCCACCTGCACCCAGTCCCATATACTGCAACTAGCCACATCACCAGAAAGGAAACAATTGAAGGGCAAAAACTTGATGTTTCCTTGTTGTGTTTTGTGGCCTTTCCAGTTTGGTGCAAAAGGCCCAGCCACACAAGTAGAGTACCATTTGTAATCTGGAGAAATGGAGGAACATAGAATAGTGGAACATTAGTCAACTTAATGTCTCTCCATTTTGAATTGTGAGCCAATGTGCAATAAAGAACAGATTTGCAAAAAGACCTTTGAATCAAAAACTTAAATTCAGAATTGTATAAATGACCACTATTCCTACACTTGTCATTTTGGGCACATTTGAAAAATGGAAAGCTTTATTTCATATCCATTTTTCATTAATTACATTTTACCATATGTATTCCTGCATGGTTGGAAAACAATAAAAAATGATAATAAGCAGCTCAGAAGATGGCTTTGGGTATAGCGTTCAAGAAAGAAAATATATCCCTGCGACTGGAAGAGTCTAACAGACATAACAGAATATTACTTTTGTAAACAAGCCATCAGGGCACACAATTACAGATATAAATGTCACATATTTGATATTTTCCTACTTTCAAGTAGGTTTTGTTATTGGGAAAACCATGAGCAGGCTACACAAATGACTCCAAGCTGAATAATAAATTTGGTGTAGAAGTTTGTGAAAAAGATCATGACGACTTAAGCCGGAACTGTCCCAAACATCGAAAAAGGGTTCCACCCCACGAGAGTGGGTCTCAGCACTTTAGAGATTAATTCCAGTCATTTCCTCGCCCCAGAATTTGTGTTACTGAGAGTCCCATGGTCCGTGGGTCCCAGAAACGTAGGGTCCAGAAAAATAACCAGGATTAGAAGTTTTTGGGAACAGCCAATGTGTAAACCTCAATTCTTGTTTGTTTTCTACAATTTGTAATAAACGATTAACACAATTATCAACATTACTAATAAATACTTGTCCACTTCACAAACCAAATACTTTTATGCAAATAAATAGGTCTTACCCCTGGAAAAATAAGAGCACCCATTCCATTTTTCAACTTTGATCGCCCTCTTCCACCTCGTCCTGAAAGTGCTGAACCACGTGGTCTTCTCTTCCCTGGGAACCCAGAACCACGACCCTGCATAATTTAACACAACACATTAATATTTGTAAATGTTTTGTTGGCTGATACGTAACACTACCTAATTACAATATTTTATAGAGCAAACCAGGCCAAGTCCCAAAGGGTGTCAGAGAGCTGAACAGAGAGGATACAATCTGATGAGAATAGTAGATTAAACTTTAGACTAAAATTCCCACCAAGAAAGAAAATACATTAATATAAAGATTGTATAAGGACTTACAAGAAAGAATAGCACAACATATCCATCAACAAAGAAAGGAAAGGGGTTTTAAGTAATAGTCAATGTGTAGAGTGATAATCTAAGATGCATAAAGAGAGAAATGAACAGCATGATACAGGTTCTTTTGTTGAAAATTGGGCTCTAATATCACCTAACAGAGGAGAGGGAATGGTTAAGGGGAGACTGCCTATCAGGGGGTAGAATTAACCCCTTCAGTGCCCGCCCCTTTCCCCGCCCAGTGCCGGCCGTTGCATTAGCGGGCGGGGTCTATGACGAGCTGGACTCGTCATGGGCACAGCGCCACCGCGGCCCATGACGAGTCCAGCTCGTCATGGGCACTGAAGGGGTTAAAGACATCCCTGTCAACATACCAATAAGTGTCAAAGAAAGACAAGCCGAGAGATGACTTGAAGAAAGGCAGGATTGGGTTATTTTGGAGAGAAGGAAGAAAGAGCAATACAGTTTGGATAGAGGGATTTATATTAATGAAGGCGCAACAAAACCAACCATTTAGTGCTACAAAAGAAACACTGATCTACAGAGAGCAGATTACCTTGCATAAACCCATCATAGTTTTTTATAATAATGCAGTCTCTGTGCAGGAAGTCATTGAAGGCAGATAATGACAGGTGTTGTGTATAAAGAATTGAGTGGCTGAGGCCTTAATTGCAGCCAGGAAAACCTGAAGTATAATCTAGAAAGGACTCGGGCTTGAACTGCAGACAAATTACTGAAGTGACTATTTTTGATGCCATTCACTTCAGCAGTTTGAGTGGATATTCAACCGATATGGTTATGATGTTAATATAGAATTGAAGTTGCAACTTATTATCACAAAATACAAGGATCTGGTGCTACTGATGCTTGCAGGAACAATTCTTAACACTGGGAATATCATTCAGGATAGGATAGGAAATCTGAATAAACAACACGCATAAAAACTACAAAGTGTAGGGAATCATATGCTTGAATGGTAAAATATTTACTGTATTTTATTTTGAGTTGGAAAGGCTTTCTTTTAGACATAACCAACTGACATTTCATGAAGTATAAGTTGCGAGCAAACCCAAACCTAAAATACTTCTATCTAGAAAAGTCTACAACTATCGCCAGAAGCTAAGAATTGGTAAGCTAAGTCAAGCTAAGAATTGATTGACACAACACGATTGATTGGCTCCCCTCTTCTCCTTGGGCAAGGCTTGTGATCTATAGAGGATCAGTCATAGGACAGGACACACAAGATCCTAGCCTCTGCTCAACAAGTATGTTTTTCTTTTTTTCCATACCACAACCTACAGAACAAGTTAATTACATTTCTAAAGGGTTTTTAACTGAAACTACTATGCAGACATCTGTCTGGAGTTTTCTGTACTCTTTTGCAAAGGAGAATAATGTAGCAGATCAGTCTTTCACCTGTTGGGATGGAGTCAAGATTGATTTACTGATAGTCGACCCTTCTCTTTAGTGGTACCATCAGCAAAAACGAACCATGCCATAGTACACCACTGAGAAGCAAAACTTATCACTGTGCATCCACAGCCGTCTGGTCAACTGACCAACTAAGACCTAACAGAATGCTTGATTACTGCCATCAATGACAAACCGATACAGGGACTTGCCAGCAAACCACAGGTATTTTACTATAAAAAGTACTGCTCCAGACAGAACACAACCACCTGAAACATGAGAAAAAAATCTTCTCGATCCAAACACCAGCATACAAATTAGAGATGTTAATATAACCAAATGTGGCTGCAAAGTATATACATGTGTATGTGCTGCACACAAAAGCAGCTGTAAAAAGTAACATGCAGCGGATGGAAACATTATAATAAAAAGGTCACTACAGTGAGGAAAAAAATATCCTTGTCCAAGTAATGTATCCTAGTTTATTTATATCACTTAATTACATATGCAATCCGTTTAGAATAATTGGAGGCTAAACAAAGGGTCAAGATGGAAAGAAATAGTGTTTTGTTTGTTTCTTATAAAAAACGAAGTTAAGCATCAGAGATTGTTTTTCATTATTTTAACATTTAATCTTCAGTACATGTGAAAGTCTAAAACAAGTTAACAATAGTTTAGGCTCTTGCAATTCTATCAAATTTGTAACTGTACAGAAATCTTAAATAAATAATGAAAGCACTGTATAAGTGAAAATAAATGCACGTATTTACCACTTTGATGCTCCAAATGGCATTGCTGAGAAGCTGTCTGGTTTTAAATATGTCCCGACCTTCTAACCCATCTGGGGACCAGGAAGGTGGGCTCACAGTATTATTGATACTCCAAGTGCCCTACGATACGGCGGGTGAGAAAATATATGTATAAAACACAGCAACATAAAATCAAAGCAAGCAAATTAAGAGCCAAGCAGCTGGCAGACATCTAGGACATAATGGCAAATGTTATCCATGCCTATGATTTAGCACAAATATTCTTACAATTATACATTTCTAAAGACGTTTATCAACTGAAAATGGGAGAATTTGGAATAAAATAACTGAAGAGAAATGTCTTTCCATAGTCAGTGCCTTAACCTCCTCAGTAATAGGAGTAAAAAGAAGAAAACAGCAATTTAGGCCCTTGCAAAATTTTTAAAATTTCCAAATTTAACGCTCATTCAGCAATTTCATGTCGTTTTTGCCCAAAGCACTCGTTCACATATAAAATGTCCCACTCAGACAATTTCTACTCAAAGCTGTCTCCTATTGGGGAATCTCAAATGATTTATTTTACGCTAACTATGCAAGATTATTTTTTTTTTAAAGTTGCAGGCTGTAAGAGCAAACTACGTTTCATGATAACAGCTAATTTCAAGTAATTTCATTTCAATTTTGGAAAAATTTAGAAAATGTTCCAAACTACAACAATATTTTTAAGAATATGAGTGTAATTCTTGGAAAAGAATGAAAGTGTCACTCATCTTCAATCTACATCATTTAATCAATATTAGAAAGATGCTCCATTCTTTGAAGCTCTCTATTGAAAGCTAATTAAAACAAATAGATATTTAAACCAGAGTGCGCGCTGACACAATGGTATTCAGATTGTGAAGAATCAAATCTACAAAATTGTCAGCCCTAAAATGTTCAACAACTGTTTATTCACTAAAGAACATAGAGCATGGATAACATTGAGAGAATTAGGCGGCTGATATTTTAAGCAAAGCACGAAAGTGCAACGTCAAAAACAGCAATTTGTTGTGAAAGCATATTTGCGCTACACTTCAAAACATCTCTGCCACACGAAGGTTAATGAGAGTAAAACTTGGGAAGTAAATACAATATGAATTGTTTCTACACTCTCTACAGCTAATCAGTATAGATGCAAAGTACATATTACTATATTTTTGCCAATAAAAGAAAACTAATCTTTTGCACCTCATTCAAACCAACACTGTTTTTAAAAGAATAATTTAATTGATCAGTAATTTTCGGGACATAAGAAAAATCAAAATTGTTCAATTCATTATCGAAGTAATTCTTTCCTACAGAAAACCAAAATTCAGCATTAAAGGAAAAGCATTATATTTATATGTGGAAAAAATATCAATAATTTCAACTAT